>NW_026924890.1:0-24293 GCF_032062105.1 Saccostrea cuccullata
TTTTTTCCCGGGGTACGGGTTTGATTACTATGTTTTTGTTTATGTTTCCGCCAAAGTTAATGGAGCAGCATTTTAACATGTGCTTGATCTCTCCCTAGCCTCACAGGAGTAAGTAATTATTTAAATGCATAAATATTCATGAGAAATAATGTTAAGGACATATTTGAATTGTTTTTTACCTATGATACTGTTAAATTCACTTGTCTGGATAAGTTTTAACTAAATGTCAGTCTGTTTGTCTATAGTCAAGTTCGAGAAATTATTGTCAATGTCAATTATTATGTATTTTGGTAAACGTAGATGATATATTTGTCATATGTTTACTATTCTTTTTGAATATACATTTATGATTCTTGTTTGTAGTTTTTTACCCTCTTCACGAGGTGGAATGTCAGTTCCAAAATAAATCTGGAAACATTACAGTTGTGAAACATAGATTATCGCGTTAACCATGGTTTACGGATGTAAAATATAGATTAACATTGTTTATTATAGTTAACAGTCCGTAAACTATTGTTTACAACCGATAAACCTAGTTTATCGCCCGTGAAACTATGTTAAGCTCATTTTTGTGAATTTGGCGTGTCATAGTAAACTATAATTTACAAGTGTGAACTATAGTTAAGAGTTGTTCATCATAGTTTCAATAACCGTCAAACTATATTTATCAGATTGTGAATATAGTTAAGAGTTGTAAACCATAGGTTACACATCGTGAAACTGTATTTATCAGATAAATGTAATCTATATTTTGCAACCGCAAATGATTGTTTTCAGTGTTAAGTATAGTTTAGGCTTGTGAAACATGAATTATCGCGTTAACTTTGATTTATAAATATAAAATATATATTAAAGTTTAACTTGTGAAATATACTTAACAGTCCGTAAACTATAGTTTACAACCGATAAACCTAGTTTTTCGACTGTGAAACTATGTTTAGCAGAAATTTTTGAAAAGGAGTCCGGAGGGGGGGGTGTTCCAAGTCGGTGTACCCAGCACTCATGCATAGAATCACACCATGGCCACTTCAATTTTGTAACTTCCTTTATAAGAAGGGGAGCTCCTAAAACATTTGACGAGCCAAAAAAAAAAAAACAACAAACAAACAAAAACAAAACAAGAAAAAAAACTATGCATTACAATTTGGAGGCGGTAGAGGGGAGCTTCGTGTCACTTTTATGTTTGTTACTTTCAGTCTTGAATCTTCGAATTTTCGGCAACAAATGATGTGGAGGGAGCTTCCAAAACAAAATATTATTTATAACTGGATCAAAAGATTATTCTCAGAAAAAGGACCCCATCCTTCTGCATACTAAAGAAACTTTCACAGTTTTCTATGCTGATTAAAAATATTTAGTTCTCTGGAATCTTCCTTGTATGTTACTTGTGTATGGTCGGAGCTCTTAGACGGGGTTGTGAAGGTACACGGAGGAAAGCAAATACGCGAAAATCTTCAGATCTTTTAAGGGGGTCAACCCCCCAGACTCCCTCTGGTCTGCCAATGATTTGATATATGTAATATGGATGAATTTCCATTTATTATAAGTTAATTTAAAGGAATCAATAAATACGCACATGAACATATGCATATATTTATATCAAACTGGTACATGGAACACCAAAACCATTATACTTATCAAATTGAGAAATAATTTTTATTTTCCTATACGTGTGATTCGTCAGTACGTTTCGTTAGTTACACAGGTAATCACAAAGTAAACAATTTTACCGTTCGTAAAACAGATATTCGTTCATTACGTGTTTGGTGTTCTCTATAATGTGTTAGGTCACGGGTTCAAATCCCGTACGATCCTTTATTTTGTAAATATTTTTATTTACTAAAGGATATTATTTAGCAAGTGAAATGAAGATGATATAACGTCTGGCTTGAACAATCTCATATGATCCTCATTACAGTTTGATAAATATTCTACTTGTATATAAAAAGTATCCTCTATACACATATTAAAGATTAAGGGGGGTTTACGGCCACCTTTAGTGCAGTGAGAACATTTCTTCAAATGGCTAAAATACATTATATTTTGATCAAATTTTAAGTCTTTATGATAAAGATACAATAAATATGCATAACTGAATGCATGTTGTGCATATGTAATGTATACTTTTGCAGAAAAATGCTTTTGATATGCTCCTTAGAACTGCGCATGCGCAGCTACAGAATTCAGCAAAGCCTTAAAAAATCCCAAAAAAAATACGCAAACTGCGCATTAATGTTCTCTCTACAACCATTTGTTGAGAAAGTGTCTAAATTTTGCACTTTAAAATGATAATTTTAAGTTCAAAACAATGTATCTTGTCTTCAAAAGAGTGTAAAGAACCATGAAAGTAGTTCATGGATAGCAGCACGTGGTCTATTTTTAGCACAGAATTTTGTTTTCCAGACCTATTTTTAATATCGAGGGACATAACAATCTTTAAATGTAGAAGAGAATTACAGTTGCAAAATATTTCAAATAATATGAACACTTTTAAAAGAGGAAATGTGTTATAGTGTTTCTTGAAGTTATTTATTTAGCATTATTATCGAGCAGTTGTTAAAAAGTGTACGTATTGATATAAAAAAAAATCTTAAACTCTTTGATTCAAGTAAAGGAAAAATGAGCACCATCAAAGATAAAAATTAAGAGTTTGTAAGTTTGCCACAGATAACATATAATATCTATCAAAAGTTTAATTATCACCATTGACACACAAAGAAATTAAACACATAAAATCGATATGAATGGCCTTGTTTTAGTACCTTCTGGTACTAGGGGTGATCAAAAAGTCCGCAAACTATCTCTATACATGTGTATCAACAAAATCACAATTCAGATTAAAAACAAATTTGGTGCACACATAGCCAAACACAATTCTATAAATAGCATATGCTGAATAAAGTTTTGCTCACAATGAAAATGACGTCATTATGCAGGTACTTGTGACGAAAATTGGTTGTCTCAGTGGAACTTGTTTAACAAACGACTAAAATATTTATGTTATATCTTTAAAATGCCTCTGAAGTAGGTATAAGAATTTGTTCTCAGTTTATTAAGACAAATGACTTCCTATAAATTCAATCAATGATTGGATGGATCGTTTTAGTGAAGGAAGGCAGATGGTTGAATATGATACTTGTTATGTTGCCCGGTGACAGAAAGTTTGAAAAGTTTTAATTAAGAAATATGCTATCAAAGACCTCCTGTTTACACTTCGAAAGATACTTGAATATTTCAACAATAATATAACTATCAAATACATTAGGTATCGTTTACTTTTTGATCACCCATCGTATACTCTGTCAAATAAACATTTACAACAGGGGAGCAACATTTGAAAAGGAATGAAATCATTCAGTATGGGTTAGATGATTATTTGATAGATAAAAAAAAGTTTTTTTCTATTTGCCAATTTTGTCAACATTACAATTTTACAGAGTAAAGAAAAAATCAACATATATAATTGAATATTTTATACCATCTTTAAAATGACGTTTGATGGTCCTCCCAACTCAGGGAAAAATTACTGGGTCGGTATTTATAGGCGAGAAAAAAATTCCTTAAAATTTAAACATATTTGTTGACGGAAGAAAAAAATATCGTGTGATAGGGTTTAAAAAAAAATTGAGTCGGGCCATTTCTAGGCAGTAGATCGGGAGATAGGACAACCAAATATTTTTATAACAAATGGTCTTATAAGGCTTGTACATTTTATATCACATACTTAGTAATGCAAACTTTGGAATCTTTGGCACTATTTTGAAAAACAAAACAGATTTTAAGAGGGGGCGGGGTTAGCCTCTCACTTTTTTGCGATGTTAGACATAGCATATGCAATGGGCCTTTTTTTTGCAAACATTGTGCTTGCTTCTAAATTTCAAAGAAACAACTCAATATATTTTATCAAGCTTCGAATGTTCAATGAGCGAGAGCTTACAACGATGTCATCATAATGAGACATGATGCGTTTTTATGTCCAAACATTACTCCATACAATGTGTGGGTCATTTCAAACAATCTGGCTATTTATGTGAGGTGCCTGGAGGAAATCTTATAACTGCCTATTTTTTCTATCTAACTGCTAAACATAATAGACATATGTATACCAACTTTTCGAATGTAAGACATGTAACATGTGTAATTACACTTTGTTTTTCATGCACTGCATATTGTTTAACATTTTCAAATTAAATGCCAAGCATCCTCCTTGCAGTGCCCCATTTGAAAATAACTTCTATCGACACAGAAAAAAGACCCGACGTAAACACATATGTAAAGACATATGTTAAGAACATTTTTATCTTTTTTCTTGAGTTTTAAAGAAACCATCAAATTATCAAGACTTGAAAAATTAAATATAATCATGATAAAAAATAAACGCATTTATCCACAGCAGATATATGCACATGCCAACCACGTGCTCAGTGGCAATCGGCAATCCTCGGCTGATTCCGCTCCGCTCCATTCAAACCTCGGATGTGATTGGTGGAGGAATACGCAACAGATCGTTACATTTCTCCGCCGGAAACTGCCTAATCACTCATTTTATATTTCGCTCTGCATAACGTTCTTCGAAAATGTTTCTTAATTTATGCAATTCTTTATCGTAAACAGTTTTGATTACATCGTCATGTTAACAGGCTTCGAAAGCAAGAAAAAACTGTTGAGTGTGCCACAAAATAACTCCGATTTCAAATGTATGACATTTGAAAGAAATTCAAATAAGATCACATGACTGAATCAGCAAGATGGTAGATCACCGTTGACGTCCGAGGTTATGTGCTAGGTACGAGTCATCCGAGGAACTCCGAATGGCTCAGTGGAATAATATCAACGAGGAAACTCGAGCTGTAAACAGAACAGTTTTTCCCGATTTGCTGGAGTGGAGTTAAAATCGCGTTTTTTTCATTAATCAGACGATGCTATGCAACAAATAAAAGTAGCAAGTGATATAACCTAATGATTATTACTTAGTAATTTCTTGTCTTGATGTTATTATGGTCGCATTTATTCTAAAATCAGTGTTATTCAAACTCTGTGTGACAGAGGAATGGCGGACGAAATAAACACATAGCCTCAGGAAGACACCGATATGAACAATCAAATTTTCAAGAATTATGGATAATGACAAGAAAAATGCGAAACAAATGGTTGTAGCCATATTATCAATGAATAAAACTAACACCATTTTCAATGCATTTTTCATCTCGTGAATGCTGTAGCTGCGCAGTTCTAACATGATTATCTTCCTCCTAATTAAAACAAAATAAACTTAATTATTTTCTAATTTTGGTCTCTAGCAGTAGGTAATTAGTGCATTAGCACTTTGAGTTACTTTGGGCTAGTTTAGTAGAGTATTACGCGCATTCTTGGCATTTCTTATTTTATACCAGACTAGATCCAATATGGCTTGTACATCCCCCCTTAAGCAGTCAAATCTCTATATCCACATTAGCATTTGTTTAATTTTCTTCAATATGCATGTATACATTCAATAATTCTACAAATTCAAGCTGTGTGTGTGTGTATGTGCATGATGCAAATGCTCTTCTGTTTACCCTTAGCGGGGGACACAACCTCTATGAAAAAGCTTGTTCTTAAAGATTTCTTTTATTTACGGAAGCCTATTCAGGACATTCTAACGAATGAAAGAATGGCTGCACTAAAGGACGTTATTTGGAACCTTTTCGGCTATCCATTGAAAGCTTCTGATTATAATACCAGTATATCGCTAAACCAATAACTGATTATTGTGCACGTATATGCTTTTGATATATATATGTCTCGATGTTACAGTCATATATATATTTCTATAATTACATTCAACTCAATTGATCGAAAAGAACATGATTAAGCCATAAATTCCGGATAATTGAACTGGACCGCTTTCGATTTTAAGGTCGCAGAAAGGGGCGGAGACATTTAAATCGCATGGAAATGGATCATAAGCATATGGTTTTTCCGTATTAAATCTACATTATATATAAAAAAGGCGGAGAGGAGAGTTTTGTGTTCATTGTGTACAAAAAAATAATGATTTATAACTATGCATATAACTTCATTAATTTGTATCCATGTAAGTATGAAAAGTAAGTAAGTTAAGTACTGTAATTTTTTTATATTGACATACATGTATGCACAAAATTATTTTTAAAATTCTTCTGTTTACAGACTTTATTAAAAAAAAAAAAATATCCGGCCCATCGGGCCTATATAGCATTTTAAACACAAAATTGAAATAGAATTTATATAGAAAATAAAGAGCAGAACATTTAGAGAAAAACAAAAAGTTCATAAAAATAAACAAAATTGTGATAAATATATATGCATTTTGTAAGCTAAGGTTGGTAGAGTCTGTTTTAAGAATTATTGGTAGATGAAAATGACACTGAAATACATTTTTTTTATTTTCTGAATATAATGGACCGTCTTTGCATAAATGAAAAATACTTTGCAACCTGTCTATGGGATAATTTAAAACAAGAGGCCCAGGGGCCACGGCGCTCACCTGAGCACATCGGGCTTGAATTTACCCCCCCCTTTCCAGGCCTTCATTATTTGAACAAACTAGAATCCACACTACCTGAGGATGATTCCATATAAATATCACTAATCATAGCTTTGAGGTACTTGAAAAGAAGATTTTAAAGTGTTTCCCTATATATCCCTATGTAAAAATTGGGACAGCTATTTTGGCCCCCACTTGCCCCGGGAGTCATGATTTGAACAAACTTAATAATTTACTACCTGAGGATGATTTCACATGAGTTTCATCTTTCCTGGCCCAGTGGTTTTTAAGAATAAGATTTTTAAAGATTTTTCCTATATATTCCTATGTAAAACTTGGGTCAGCCATTTTGGACCCACCCTTGTCCCGGGGTCATGATTTGAACAAACTTGAATCTACACTACCTGAGGATGATTCCACATGAATTTCATCTTTCCTGGCCCAGTGGTTCTTGAGAATAAGATTTTTAAATTTTTTTTCTATATATTCCTACGTTAAACTTGGGTCGGCCATTTTGGCCCCATCCTTGCCCCGAGGGTCACAATTCGAACAAACTTGAATCTACACTACCTGAGGATGATTCCACATGAGCTTCATCTTTCCTGGCCCAGTGGTTCTGGAGAAGAAGATTTTTAAAGGTTTTTCTATATATTCCTATGTTACATTATAATCCAGGCTTTTTGATATCATTGACAGCTGCTTCTTCAACAAAAATGGAACTCGTAAGTTTACTTACCTCGTCATTGGTCATTTGAAAAATTATTTTGTTAAAACAGATTCTGATTGCACACATAAGTACTCTGAAGTTGACATCAAGAAGATGCTAGAGTTTCTGATTGACAATATCTATGTGGTTTTTGGAGACCAGGTATTCCAACAATCTATTGAAATTCCCATGGGTACAAATTGCTCTCCGTTATTAGCAGACTTATTTTTATATTCATATGAAGCAGAATTTATGCAAAATCTTGTACGTGAAAAGAAGAAAACACTTGCTGTGGCCTTCAACTTGACATTTAGATATATCGACGACGTATTGTCAATTAATAATGATAATTTCCATTCTTACGTCGACACAATATATCCTGGTGAGCTTGAGATAAGATACCACAGAGTCCGACACTTCTGCTTCATACTTGGATATTTTACTTGAAAAAGACACTAATGGTAATCTAACAACCAAGTTGTATGATAAACGTGATGACTTTAACTTTTCTATCGTCAACTTCCCTTACTTATGCAGTAATATACCTTTATCACCTGCATACGGAGTATTTATATCTCAGTTGATTCGATACACAAGAGCATGCTCTACGTATGAACAATTTCTAAAACGAGGTAAATTATTGACAAGCAAGTTGATGAAACAAGAATATCAACAGTCTCGTTTAAAGTCATCATTTCGTAAATTCTATGGTTGATACAATGACCTTGTCAGCAAATACAATTTATCATTGAATGAAATGCTGACTGACGTTTTTCATACCAATTGTTAGTCTATTATTTATACACTGAATTGACCACGGATTTTTTTCCGTTATTTCCCGATTATGACAACGAGCACACGGCGGGTGTGACCGGTCGGCAGGGGATGCTCACTCCTCCATGGCACCTGATCCCACCTCTGATGTTTCGGAGGTCCGTGTTTGCTCTGCTCTTATTTTGTATATTTGTTCAATGGACGTTGAGATTGAATACTGTTCGTTATTTCCATATCCTTCATGTAAATCTTGGGTTGGTCATTTTCGCCCCACTCTTTCCCTGGAGGTCATGATTTGAACAAATTTTAATCTATACTACCTGAGAATGATTCCACATGAGTTTCATCTTTCCTGGCCCAGTGGTTCTGGAGAATAAGATTTTTAAAGATTTTTCCTATTTATTCCTATGTAAAACTTTGGTCGGCCATTTCGGCCCCATCCTTGCCCCGGGGGTCATGATTTGAACAAACTTGAATCTATACTACCTGAGGATGATTTCACATGAGTTTCATCTTTCCTGGCCCAGCGGTTCTGGAGAAGAAGATTTTTTAAAAATGCCATTTATTTTTAACAAATTCATGATTATCTCTTGGAAAAGGGCGTGGCCCTTCATTTTAACAAACTTGAATCCCCTTTACTTAAGGATACTTTGTGCCAAGTTTGGTTGAAATCGGCCCAGTGGTTCTTGAGAAGAAGATGAAAATGTGAAAAGTTCACGACAACAACGACAACGACAACAACGACAGACAACGGACAGATTGTGATCAGAAAAGCTCACTTGAGCCTCTGGCTCAGGTGAGCTAATAAGTATACACAGTAAATCCATATATATGACCATGCTATTTGATTGTTGGCAGATCGAGTTAATTTTCAAAAACGTTTTGTTCCGCATTCAGAGTAGAAAGGACAACGCATCAAAAAAAAAAAATCTACATTATCAAGCACTACATAATTTTCTCTACCTAATGTTCTTTTAAAATTGGAATGCTTAAAATCTCACTGCTCATATATTTGCTGTTGAAGTAAATTATACTGTGATTTTGCTACAATAAACCATAATTTCAAAAGTTCTTTTGTTATGGCATTGATCACAATAGCCCAATCAAGACCTTTCAACTGAAATGCAAAGTTCATAGTATATTAAGACTAGAGGTATTGTAAGCAATGAGCTCACTAAATGATACCCCGTCTCCCATATGGTTATAATGGCAAAGTCCATGTTTTGGCCGGAAAACCCAATATATACGTCCGAGCAAAACGTCCTAACAAATTACGGAAAGCTACAACAACCACCACAAGAACTAGCACAAAATGTTCCTACCTTGATTAATTTTAATAATAAACCCGTGCCAAAATATTACCTATATACATGTACAGCGCTATACACTGGCGGATTAAGAGAGGGCCCAGAGGGCCCATGGGACTCCTTTTTGCGTTCAAAAATACACAATATTTAATAAATCAAAGTTTTTTTTTTTATGTGACTGTGGGCTCCTACCCTGACCTAAAACTGGTTCCCCGCCCCCTTTTCAAAATCTCTAGATCTGCCACTGCTATATGTACAGCATGTAACCATCAATATAATACCCCTTTCCTTTAAAATATCTCGAAAAAAACACTATTATAGTAAAAGAAGTCAATGTACATAATGTAAACTTTAAAAGCCAATAAAATGTTCACAAGGATCTTCGATATTTTGAAGATGAAAGTAAATAGAAAAAGAATTTTCTAACGACTGACACAATAAAAGCGTGTCGAACACTTGGATTTCACGTGAGAAAAGTGATTATAATATCTAACGGGTCACATGGGCTGACACTAGGTGACCTGATAATTTAGTAGCTAACTCGAGCGAAGTTTGGGTACATTACTTTAAAAATTAGATATGAGCCGCAACTTGGCCAACATTGTCCTTGGGATATGTACAAGTTTTAGCTAATATTCACTTTCTGTGCAAATGAGAAAAATGGCCAAGTTGCGGCTCGATGTAAACAATGTCGTTGAAAACTGGTATGCATATGGCTAACAATAGAAATGAGACAAAACTGTCAGACTCCCGTTTCAAAGGCTAGTGTCGCCCGGCATTATTTAATACTTTCATGTAATATAATATACCAAAACCTGATCTTAAGATATTGTTAAATACACATATAACATATATTTAAGGAATTTTGGAATTTTATTTGCGCAAAACATCGGGATCAACCTCATAGCTTAAGTGCAGTCATTCTTTGTTAAATAACAAAATTTTTTTTGAATTCGTTATGACGAATTAAATCTGTTAAAATGAATTTGAAATTTTGTTTCAGGGAATTAAATTCGCTTTAAAAAATTCTAAAATTTGCTATAACAAATTAAATTCGTGAAAACAAATTCTAAAATTTGTTATAGCGAAAAAAAAATCGTTGAAACAAATTCAATTCAGCAACCATGGTCTTTAGAAACATATACATGAATTCGATATCAAGATTTGTCAAATTAGTTTAAATGAATTTTATTCGAATTCCTTCTAACAAATTAAGAAAATTGATTTTGTTTCGGAGAATTTAATTCGACACAAGTTTTAGAATTCATTATACCGAATTTAATTCATTATTACAGGCTTTTAAATTCCATTATAATAAATTTAACAAATTTCTAATATAGATTAAATTCATTATGACAGAATTCAATGAAATTGTTTTGAAGAATTTAATTTGTAATAACAAGTTCGACAGTTCACAAATATTAATTAAAAGAATTGTTAAGAACCTTGAAAGCTTAAAATAACAAATTTGTAATAAAAAAAAAATCCACAAACCTCTAAATAGGGCTTACTTTTTAAAAAACTTTACCTGTAGATCTCCAGATTTAATTGAGAAAGGACTTTGAAAATATTTTTTAGAATATATTTGTGAATGGCTTGCTTACCACTGTGATGAGATGTTTATTTTTGTTTAGGCTGGAATACCCAGAGACCAGTTACTGATAACACTGGAGCCTGAGGCGGCCTCATTATACTGTAAACAGCTCCCCATAGAGAAACTGAAGTCCGAGGGGGGCGTCCAGGGATTCGGAGTCTTCTCAACGGGAAGCAAATACCTAGTTCTGGATTGTGGAGGTATGCCTTAGTTTTAAATGCCCTTATGTATAGCACACCTGTTATATTATTATTATAGCCTATCTTCATCATAAAACATCTCTCTAACAGTTCAAATGTTTCTAAAAAAAATTTCACTCACTGCACATCATTAGCCTATATAACCAGCAAAGTAAAGGATTTTCTTTGTTTTTGAATTGACTATTGTTTTGCAAAGTTGCTAAAAAAAGCTTACTTCCATCTAATCTCTTGAAGAACTCTCTGGAATAAACAAGAGACCCAGGGGCCATATACCACTCACCTGGGCAACTGGCAAGGTGAAAGCAAAACTCAGTTCAGAATTGAAAAGTATAAATATAAAACTGGGTTCAGGGGAAAGGGGTATTTAAACAAACTTAAATCCATCCTTCCTAAGGATGCTTTTGAATTAATATTCCACAGAGCCAAAATGAATTTGAACTACCTTATTTAATTGGATACTGAAACTTCATTAGAATCATTACAGTTAAAGATACAGGTTACAGTTAATGTTCAACTAAGCCTCTTTTGTTACTCCTCACTAAGATCTTGATAGTAGTGAACAAAAACCAAGAGTACTGTGCAAATAAGTATTCAAGAAGTGGTGTGAATCAGATTGGATACTAAAAAATTCTAAAGAACTTTTGGACAATTTGAAAGACTTTACAAAAACCAACAGGCTAAAAACTATACACAACAATTCCCCACGACAAATTAAAATCAAGGCTTTTTGATTTCATGGACAACTGCTTCTTCAAGAATATTGGAACTCGTAAATTTACTTACCTCGTCATTGGTCATTTGCAAAATTATTTTGTTAAAACGGATTCTGATTGCACACAAGTACTCTGAAGGTGACATCAAGTTTCTGATTGACAATATTTATGCGGTTCTTTGAGACCAGGTATTTAAATAATGTATTGGAATTCCCTTGGGTACAAATTGAGCTCCGTTATTAGCAGACTTATTTTTATATTGATATGAGGCAGAATTTATGCAAAATCTTAAAAGCGTGAAAAGAAGAAAACACTTGCTGTGGCCTTTAACTCGACATTTAAATATATCGACGACGTATTGTCAATTAATAATGGTAATTTCCATTCTTACGTCGATACGATATATCCTGTTGAGCTTAAGATAAAAGTTACCACAGAGTCCGACACTTCTGTTTCATACTTAGATATTTTACTTGGAAAAAGACACTAATTGTAATCTAACAACCAAGCTATATGATAAACGTGATGACTTTAACTTTTTTATCGTCAACTTCCAATACTTATGCAGCAAAAATACCTTCATCATCTGCATACCGAGTATATATATCTCAGTTGATTCGATACGCAAGAGCATGCTCTATGTATGAACAATTTCTAAAACGAGTTAGATTTCTGACAAGCAAGTTGATGAAACAAGAATATCAGCAGTCCCGATTAAAGTAATCATTTCGTAAGTTCTATGGTCGATCCAATGACCTTGTCAACAAATACCATTATCAGTAAGTCAAATGCTGACTGACGTTTTTCATACCAATTGTTAGTCCATTATTCATACAATACATTGACGACGGATTTTTTCCGTTATTTCCTGATCATGACAAGGAACACACGGTGGGTGTGACTGGTCGGCAGGGAATGCTCACTCCTCCATGGCACCTGATCCAACCTCTGATGTTTCGGGGGTCCGTGTTTGCGCTTCTCTTATTTTGCATTGTTTTATGGACTTTGAGACTGAATACTGTTCGTTATCTCCATATCCTTCTAAACATAATGGCTTTGTTGTTTATTGGATGAAAATTATTATTGATGAATCCTTTACATTCCTCTGATGGCTCCTCTATTCTCCATATTCTCACGATGGGAACAAGTTTAAATTTGCATTACCTAATTTGATGTTTTTATGCTGTTGAACAATTATGGCTTTGTTGTTTTTGTGAAGAATTTAAACTATTTTTACTATGTATTTCTATGTAAAGCTTTAGTCACCCATTGTGGTCCCACTCTTCCCCCCAGGGATAACAATTTGAACAATCTTAAATCTTATCTACCTTTTTCATGCTTCCATATAATTATGACCAATCAGGGGTTTGCTGTTCGTGAGAAAAAGATTTGATTTTTCCTATTTATTCCTATGCTAAACTTTGATACACCATTGTGGCCCAACCCTACCCCAGGGGGTAGAATTTGAACAACCTTTATTTACACTAAATGAGGATGCTTCTACATGAATTTCATTTTTCCTGGCCCAGTGGTTCTTGAGAGGAAATTTTTTAGAAATTTTTCTATGTTTTCTTATGTTAAACATTGATACCCCATTGTGCCTCCCTACCCTCGGGGGTCATGATTTGAACATACTTGAATCTAAACTACATGAGGATGCTTCCACATAAAGATCATCTTTCCTGGCCCAGTGGTTCTTGAGAAGAAGATTTTAAAAGATTTTTCCTGTGTATTCCTATGTCAATCTTTAATACCTCTTTGTAGAACAATCCTGCCGCCGGGGGTCATGATTTGAACATACTTGAATCTACCCTACATGAGAATGCTTTCATATGAGTGTCATCTTTTCTAGTCAAGTGGCTCTTGAAAAGAAGATTTTTCACTTATTTATTATCATTCCCCCTTTAAACAGGGCATGGCCCTTTATTTGAACAAACTTGAAAATCCCTTCACCCAAGGATACTTTGTGGAAAGTTTGGTTAAAATTGGATAAGTGGTTCTTGAGAAGAAGATGAAAATGTGAAAAGTTTACAACGACAGGTAACAGACAAGTTTGATCAGAAAAGCACACTTGAGCCTTCGGCTCAGGTGAGCTAAAAATAAAAAGAAATGTTCCTGTTTAACTACATCATCAAACAATAATTTGTTAAGGAAAAGCAAACATGTAGAGTTCAACCTCAATATATATCTCAGACTCGATAATAAGTCAAAATGACAGAGTACTGATATAAAAATATAAATATACGAGTAAAAAGAAAAAAAAAAATTACTAACGGTAAACGTTTTAGGAAAATACGAACTATATGAAAAAATTGTGTACTAGTAATGTGAACGATACAGAATCATTACATGTATTATTTCGTTTGCATAAAAAATAATTACGTAGATCAAATCTTTAAATGTCAATGCAACACATTATCAAATATTAAAATGAAAATGCATTATTTACTGAATAAATAATATATATCCTATCAAATTAAGGTACCAATGAAATTATAGAATAAAACTTCATTCAGGCAATCTATACCAAATGAGCAAATGAACTTTCCGCTTATCAAATTTGCAGAATATATTTCTGAAAACGATATGACAAAATAAATAAAAACAAATAAATGTATATAAAAGCAAATTTCATAATATCAAAAATAGGCACGAATAAAGCTTAGAGTACATTATATACATGTAAACAAGCCAAAATTTTATAAAGCTCGTAATAGATTACTTTAATCCATTACATTTTATGATATTGACTGTTATTAACCATTTTTTCTATCTAACTTCTAAGGGGAGATACTTCTAAATCCATAAAACTATCCAATAGACAAAATGCTTTACTGAGCAGTGTTTGGAGCTTCCTTAAGATTATAAAAGGTAGTAACCGCAACTCGTATAATTTTTTTTATAGAATTTTTCTAATAAATTGTTACTGTTTTCCTCGTTAATAAAAAGTGTCGCAAAAATTGATCCTCGGTGGTCTACAGTATTCACCTTTTCTATGCATAAGCAAAAAATATTGTTACTGTTATACTGATTTTGTGTATCAGTATTGGATAAAATTATTTCAGCAATATCATTATAACATGTTAATTCCAATGAATTATGAATTATTTTAAATGCCCCTTTCATTTTTAAATACCTTCGTAAAAAAATTTAAAGTAAAAAATTACATTCAACGAACTTCTTATTCAAATGTTAATGAAATATATTTTGGACTTCTAAAACATTTGTTACAACAACAATTGTTGTATTTAAAGGAGGAACAGTAGATATCACCGTTTATGAAGTGCAACCCGACCTCAACCTAAAGGAGCTGTACAAAGCTAGTGGAGGAGCGTGGGGAGGGACTCAGGTGGACGAGGCCTTCAAACAAATGCTGCAGAAAATAGTAGGAGCCCCTGTCATCTCTGAGTTTGCCCGCTCACATACAGCTGATTATGTGGACATGTATAGAGAATTCGAAACCAAGAAACGTTCCATTACTGGTGACCCAAAGGGCAAAATCACCATAAAAATTCCATTTTCTCTGGTGGATACTTTCGAAGACGACACAGGGGAGAATTTAACAGAGACAATAAAGAATACAAAGTTTTCAGGAAAAATTACGTGGGTGGGGGACAAATGCAGAGTATCAGCCGAAGTGATGAAAAGCTTTTTTGAAGTGGCAGGGGATCAAATTGTGGATCATGTTAGATACCTATTAAGTAAACATGAAATCTCAGGGACCAACAACATTATAATGGTCGGAGGATTTTCTGAGTCACCAATTCTACAGGACATGATCAAACAATCTTTTCCAGATATGAGGGTTATTATTCCCCCCGATCCAGAGCTTGCAGTCCTCAAAGGAGCAGTGCTGTTTGGACACAAACCTGTCATCATTTCTTCCCGTATTGCCAAATAAAGCTACTAATGTCTACGACGGCTGTTCAATAAATAATGTCCTGAACTATATAACATACATTACAGGTATCATATGACATTAAAGTTGACTTTCTCTCTTTATTGAATCTTTCATGAATTTATAAAAGATTATTTGACATTTCATCACATTGTTTAATCGTGAGAAGCTGGAAAATAAGGGGTTTTCGAGACACTGCATTATAAATGAATGGTAAAGAATCAGTAAACTAGTGTGAAAATAAAAGCTTCATTATAGCTGCTGTAAAACTTGTTAAAAATCCCAAAGAAATATTCACTGAAATATATGATATTTACAGCAACCAGTGCCTGTTTTATAGACAAAAGAGCAGGTGGATTTCAATGATAAAAAAATTATGTAATGGGCATCAAAAATGGGTACCCTCCTTGCCAACAAAACATAACAACTTATGTACAGGTTGCCAAATTTTGATGATGAATTATTGACTTTAAGACACAGAGCAAATTTGATAGACATCATTTCGAGAGTAGTTTATACCGTTTTTAAGAAACGTTTGACGGTAAAAAAGCTTGGTACTCAAAGGTAACCCTATCTTTTTAAAAATGAGTGAAAACGACAGCGTATACGAAATTCTTAACAATCATTTTAAAATATCAGTAATTTTAGTTATCCACGTGTGTTTTATTTTCAAACAGATTATTGGAACATGAATCTATTGATTAATACCCTCAAAACAAAATTTACCATAAGATGTACTTAATAAAAACGGCGAATGTCTGACAAGAGCACAGGTACTCAAGAGCACAAAGACAGATTTATATGTAATTTTCTTCATAAATTAGTGGTATTCTTGTTCATATTCGTATTCGCAGAGACAGTTTAATTTCTAGAGGAGTCTAGAAAGCAATTTAAAAAAAAGCAAAAGGTTTATTAGAGGAAGGACCCAGAATCAGGAATCCACTACATTGAATTTCTTCAAGAAAGCGTCCAAACCCGCATGCCCTGAAGAGTAAAGGGGTTTTCGGGATAAACAGAAAGTTAATGTTCTTTCACATCAGCAATATTCGGCAGATCTTTGACCTTTTGACTTAATTCTTTTTCCAAATTTGAAAAAAAAACACCTTTCAGAGGGAAGAAACAATCCGAAAAATAATTGGATCTGCCATCTTCCAGTATACTAAGGGTCATACTAAAAAATGAGTTCTAAAAACAATCAGAAATTGGATAAAAAATGTTACGGACATGTATTTTACTTGAAAGAGATCAATTAGTAAAGAGTCTTTTGCTTCTTTCTGAGCACCGAGGACATTATTTATTGAACAGCTTTCGTACTTTACTCCAAGTATTCGAACAACTGAAAAGAAAAAGAGATTCTAAAGTCTCAATGAAGCAATAATGTATCATAAAAATAAATTAGTATGACAGACATAGGATTTTGCATTTTAGCCGGCTTAGCAAAATCCTGGCTGTAGTCGTCATGATCGCCTTTCTTATTATAATTAGCTCCACAATGTTTTTAACATCTCAGTCATGCATATGCCATTTTCTATTTTAATGCAAATCACGCATATGCCGTTTTCCCACAATCTCGCATTTTCACGCACTTTAAAAGATTCACTCAATCTTTAATTTATTGCCAAATTCCTTCTTTTTATGCATGCTAGAGAATCTATTAAAGGAAGAAAAGTTATTGTCTTATTTAAATATTACTTCATAACATTATTTACGCTAAACTTTAGAGAAACCTGTACCAGTCTATAAAGTGATTGCGGGGAAAGTGTAACGTCGTATTTCTATATGACGTGATATTGAATGTATGTTGCATACAAATCAATAAATTGTAAAGAGTAAGATGTTTTTAGATTTAAATTGAAAGACGAATAAGATATATATCTTAATAAGGTATAATCGCGAGAGTAAATTATGTATATACATGTAGGCTACATAATGCATATCTTCGCAAACTATTTTCAAAAGCGTGGGCTTTCGAAAAGATAATATAGGCCTTATGATTTGTTAAAGAATTTCATTATCTTTTCCGTCGATACTGTGTAGGAGGTTTTATTCTTTGTTGTATTTTAGCCAAAAAAGGAATAAATTAATATGCAGTATGCATGAAGTCGCCTAATAATGTATAGTGTTCATACATGTATGTACCATAGTTTGCATTTCTGACAAGTTTTTTTTTTTAAATGTGTATAACTTTTAATGCACTCCATGTTTTGATTTGAGTGAATAAACTGAACTGAATTTAACATGTATCTTGTTTGCAATGAAAGTTTAACACTGTTAAGCAGCGAAAATAAATTTACTTGTATTTAACCAGTTCTTATTATATTTTAAGCAATCTTAACTTGTTTATCTTTGAATTGAAATATGTATGGAGAGACCTGAACACTAAATTTTCTTCAGGATTTGATCTTTTTTCAATATTGTAATATAAAACTATTTTCCTATTTAGAATTATTATGATGTATGTACATGTAGATATTCCCAAGAATTGTTGGAATGATAATAATGACTTTATGTATGTAAATATTCTCAAAGTCATTCTTTCAGTTGTAATGCTAGCAATGTTGAACAGTTTTTCATATATTAATTACTCTGATAAAACGTTTAAATTTTAATACGTTAATAGAAAAGGGTCCGAAAATACAGTTTACTTCGATAAGCCTTAATGGAATTAGAAAAACTTTCTCTTTTCTAATACATAGTTTCAAACAAAATTTTTAATTGTTAATTTTTTGGGGGGCATGTAAAATAAAAAAAAAAAATGTTTTCTTTGATAATATGAAATAAACAATGTCATTTCATTTCCTTGATATCTTTTTTAAAACCTTTTTATTAAGATTACAAACTCTACCAATTTTAAATTTCAATTAACCGGAAGGAATAATTTCAGATATGTTTACCTTCAGAAGTTGGTCGAGACTCTCGGATTCTAAACCCATAAATCCTTACAGCCTTGGTAATCCCATAAAGTTGCAATCAAAAATAACTAGCAGAATTAACAGAACCTAGCTGGTTTCCACTGGAAATATTAAGAAAAAGCAAGATATGAAGTGAAAGAAAAATCCAGAGTTATTGTATGCATACTTTGGCCTAGAGGAGCTGATTTACTTGACACATATAAAGAAATAATTTCTTTGGTAGAAAAAAGAACATCCTTTGTTTGAAGGAATATTTATTTACTTTTGAGGCACCACTGGTTGGCCAAATAAAATAACCCTTTTCATTTTGTTCGGAAAAATTCGAAATTTGTTCGGACGAATTAGAAATTAGTTTTGGAAATATTACTTATTTGTTTGGACGGATTAGAAAATTTGTTCGATAGAATTATTTGTTCTGACAGATCAGAAATTCGTTAAGACGAATTACTCAACTGTTCGGAAAAATTAAATATTTGTTCAGAAAAATGATACAAATTTCTTCGGACAAATAAGATATTTGTTACATATGTACAACAAATAAGATATTTGTTACAACAAATAATATTTGTTCTGACAATTTAAATATTCGTTCAAATACACAAGTTATACAGGGATGCTCATTCCTCCATGGCACCACTCTCACTTCTGCTGTTTTGGAGCTCCGTGTTTGCTCTGCTCCTGTTTTTTTATTATTGTCGTTTGAACTTTTGGTACTAAATACTGTTCGTTATCTCCATATGTTCTACGTATCAGGTCAGACAGGGGATGTGGCTATGACTCTTGACAATTAATTCGTTTTCATATCGTCTCCATTCTTTCCAACTGTTTTTTTTTCCTTCTTAATCCTTCAATTTCTTTCTCAATACAACATTCACTGCGCTGCTTGCAGGACACGTGCATTGTTCTGAGCGTGTCAATGATACATATATTTCTGGTACTTGTGCGATGAAAGTGACAAAAGGAAATTATCTTTAGTTAAATTTTAAAATCTATATATGCTTTTTTATTTAAGCAACTTTTCAAGAATAAAATTAATGTTATGTTAAACTTTCTAAAAAAAAATTATGGAACTGAGGAACGAAACAACAATGAACAGTGGTGGATTGAACTATAGTGGCACATCCGTAAATTTATGTTTTATGATTATTACAAGTATTATTGCCCTTATACTTAAAAAAAACGTATTTTATATTGTTCGTTAGGGGAGTGGGGTGTTTGGATTTGTCATTATTTACATGTCTTTTCGGTTTATTGTTGCATTAGGTCTTTTAGTTACATATATACGCACATGAATCCCTTCATCACAGCATACTAATGTGTGGAAACAAGACTTCAAATTCAATGTTTGTAAAATTGAAAGTTTTAGTTCCAGGGGCAGGGGACGTCCATAGTTCCAAGCCCGATGTTTATTCATTTATCTTGATACAAAAGGCATAAAATCTTGAGGGGCGAATCTTGTATTTTTTCCAGAAGTTGTAACTAACCACTAGTAAGCCACCTTGGAAATTTCAGTACCATACTCCAGCGATGTCCGTTTAGAAGCTAATATCAATTCATGACAAATGGTTTGCGTGTATCTGGTGTGGTAGTTTGGTAGTTCCCTTTTCTCATAGATGTAGAGAAACACATGTACTTTTTGTAATTACTTGTTTAATTAGTAAGATCATTAAATGACATTCGTATATCCATATACGGTTCTTGGAGTAGCGGACCATCTGGAGCAGAATTTATAATTAATGGCAATTAAATTATCTGGCTAAAATATCACATGTATTTTTCCAATGTGTGCATGCTATTGGTTCAAACAGCCACATTATATGCTACATTTTTTAGTTTAGAAATATTTAACCATCTCTGTAATATATATTAATGATCTTGCAATAGGGGATTACACTAAGTCTTCCTAAATCCACAGGTTTCCAACTCTCAAGATTATACAATTTGTCCAAAGAATGATTGCACTTAGTGTACAAAAAGTGGCCCCCGGTAAATTGCGCAAAAATTAAGTATAGAAAGTAATCTAATGAGATTGATAAAGCAATTCTTCTACATCTTAATAGCAACTTTGCAAAATTACAGGAATTAAAAGTAAGTAAAAATAAAGAACGAGGCTGTGTTTTGTAAGAGGGGTCACTGCAATTCATGGATTTCCATAGTTATTCAAAGTTCTTCCGATCTTTAAAGCTGGAATACATGGTGAGCGCATTCTTGCCCAAATTTCTCAAAAGGACAGAAGGTGTAGAACTGTTGGAAATACGATATATTTAAAGAAGAATTTTAGACAAGCCTGCGCTCGGGGTAAACCATTCGAAAAAGGTACAAAACGCCGACCGTTTTCTTCGATCGCTATTTACGGGTATTTATATGTCATTGACCTCATTGTGACCTGTTTAGTATTCCAATATATCACGTGATTTGTAAACTCAGGTAGCTTTGTGAATACAAAAAATCAATAAATCACGTGGCTGTAGCTCCGATGATAACATTGCATCGAAAAGCGACCAGCTTATACCGTTATACGAACATTTTCAATTAATCAACATCGAATTCTTTTTTTTTCGGCTTGGTATTTTTTACAGGGTAATTGATTATAAAATTGGACAAAATGTAATGATACTTTATTTATTGTATATATATATATATATATATATATATATATATATATATATATATATATATATATATATATATATATATATATATATATATATATATATATATATATATATATATAGTCCTTGCATTTAGGGGTACGTTTGGAGGGTCAAATAATTTCAAAGAAATTTAGTCCCAATCGTCGCAATACCATCATTCCTAAAAGTGTTTTTATTGTAAAAATATACGCACAAAGGGTATAAAGTACGTAGATGGTTTAAAACTGTCCAGAATGCTCTCTGGGACCCCCCCCCCCCCTCCCGCCCCCCCCTAAAAAAAAACAAGCAAAAAAAAAAAAAAACAAAAACAAAACAAAAAAAAAAGCAATCACACATATAATTCATAAAATTATTTAAGTAATAAAATATCACCACATGCAGCGTCACAACAATAACAAAATTCTGTACACCATTATATATATGTACTAAGTATTTACTGTACTTTTTAAAAAAAAGTACGGAGAGAGAGAGAGAGAGAGAGAGAGAGAGAGAGAGAGAGATTTAATAAAATCGATACATCACTGATTTTTTTTTTTTTAGAAAATATAAAAGAAGTTTTGTTCTTTAATGGGATTTTATTCCGTTTTTATTTACAAACGTGTTGGCTTACTTCATCAGTTTATCTTATAAGTGTTAATTTTTCACCTAGAAACGACTAAAATTGGAGGGGGATCTGGATTTTATGAGGGAGTACATGTACATCCCCGCGCAAGATCAACAAACGCCCCCCCCCCCAAAAAAAAAAAAAAAAACTGGCGTAAAGCTTGAGAAGTTCCTGTCTTTACTTAAACAATAAAATGCTTTCTTTGTTATTACTGGAATGAACGGAAGCAGCTGTTGCAGAAAAAAAACATAACCCGGGTTATGTAATTTTTTTCTGCAATAGCTGCGACCGTTTATTCCAGTAATAACAAACAAAGAAAGACATTTTATTGTTTATATTTATATCTGTTTAAATAATCAATTAAAGTAGGATTAAAAAGATTAATTATTGTATTAATGATGCGAACGTCTTTATACGTTTCATTGATGGAACAGCCACTGATTAAGAAATCTGTACAGGCGACATGCCTACTGTAGTTTATGCAGTGATGAACGCAATGGGTTTTCTTAAGAAATAAAGGAGAAAATATTCAGCGGATGTAAATATTTATACATGTTTTCAATCGATCGATAAAATGCCCCGCCTACTCCGAATATTAATGTAACACAATTAAAACCCAACTCGGACAAGCGCAACATTCCGGAATTAACATCCACTAGAGGGCTTTTTTAATTACCTCAAATAAAACTAAAGCGCCGTTTTCAATGGAAATTTTTGCAAGTAATGTACCACACTGAGAACAATATATTGGTTATTAGGTGTAAAATTATTAAGATTCGAGTTAATTAGATAAAGTTAGAGGGGTCCAAAAAAGGGGCCACGGCACTATGCTTTTAGTGGAAACATTCTTTTACATAAATTACATATATCTAATGTATCCGAACAAATATCTAATTTGCCGAACAAATGTCTAATGTGTCCTAACGAATATCTATTTTTTTTTTTTTTTTTTTTTTTTTTTTTTTTTTTTTTTTTAGAAATTTCCAATTCGTCTGAATAAATAGTTTATTTGTCCTAAGAATTTCAAATTCGTCCGAATCCAAACGATCTAATGTGTCCAAACAAATATTTAATTCGTGAGAAATGAGACATTTATGGTTTTATATGTCTCTGGTGAGAATTAAAATCTAATTCGTCGAACCAAAAAACTAATTTGCCTGAACAAATAACTCATTTGTCCAAACGAAATTTTAAATCCTCTGAACGAATATTTAAATTTTCCAAACAATTAAATGTTTAATTTGTCTGAATAAATATTTAATATTTAATTTGTCTGAACAACCATTGAATTTGTCAGAACAAATATTTAATCCATCTGAACATGTAATCAATTTGTCTGAACAAATAACTAATTTGTTCGAACGAATTTCTTATTCGCCAGAACGAATTTCTAATTCGTCAGAAAAAATTAAAAGTATTTCTTTTGATCCGACCACCCTCCAGCAGCGCCGTAAATACCCATTTAAGCTTTTCAGAATTATAATACAACACAAGAGGGATAACTCTCTTGGCAACAGCTTGTTAATTTCTTGTATACAAGACGATTGCGTTGTGATAAGAAGGTGATTCATCGCTGGATGAAAAGAAATTATTTTTGTCTTTTCGAAGGTACTGCTTTACATGTAATTTTCTTTCCAAATGTTAAACATTTAATGTTTATAATGGAGCGAATAATATACTAGAATTGAATGATTTTTAACAATATCTATAGATGAAATGGGGATATGACATTTGTCCATCTTCAAACAAATGAAAGTTTTTGACAACAGTCTGTATATCTCAAATAAAAGTTTCCGAATTTTTTTTTCTAAATGCTTTAATGAATCAGTATAAAATGTTTAATGAGGCTAATAAAATATAACAAGCACTTTTAAATTACTTTCGTTTTCAAAGACCTTAAAAAATCAATAAGTTAAAAAAAAGTAAGTAAGGAAACGGATAAGATTCTTCCAAGATAAATGTACATTTGTACTTCTAACTTTTTAGATTCAATATGGATCCCAGCACGAGTGTACAAGATGTCATCCGATGTGGACTTTGTGAGGATGCTTTAGTACAAATGTACTGTGATTTCTGTCATGTTAATCTGTGCATCCCTTGTATAGGAAAACATATTTCTGATGACTATGAAAAACATAAAGTGGTCCCTTTCCAAAAAAGAAAATCAACATTAATCTATCCTAAGTGCTCAGCACATCATACAAGAGACTGTGAATTTCACTGTGAAACGTGCAACACCTCTGTTTGTTCTTTGTGTTCTTTATCAGATACACACAAGGGGCATATTATTTCAACTCTTTCTAACCTCTTTTATTCAAAAAGGAAAGAAATTGAAAAAGACACTAAAGAATTAAAAAATACCATTTCACCAACTTATATAGGAATATCAAATGAAATAGAAAATCAGATAGCTGACTTAGATG
>NW_026924891.1:0-24262 GCF_032062105.1 Saccostrea cuccullata
AAAAAAAACTTCTGGCCCCTCTGAGCCCCTAATTAGAGGGGTCAGCCCAATTTTTTGACATCAAATGAAAGGCCTTTTGATTTTGCACATTTTTTCCTCAATATGCTTTAACAAATTATGAACAGGTATAAAGATATGAACCAAAATGTGTCAAATTTTGTGAGATATTTCTGAGACATTTTTTCGGGCCCTACCGAGCTCCGGCGCCTTTCGCGCCAACAAGATTTGGAGACCCAATTACAACTCACCAAACCTTCCTTTATTTTCACTGAAAATCTTAAGTCGATATCTTAAGTCGTTTCGGAGGAGTTTCCTGGACAAGCCGACCCTCTAAAAATCAGAAAATCCTAAATATCTCGAGATAAGAAGTGACGCCATCAATCAAAAAAATTTCCAATAAGGTTCAGATCAATACCTACCAGATCTGAAAGTTTCGTGAAATTTGGACGAGTTGTTTCTGAGAACTTGCGTGCACAAAATCGGTTGGAATAATAAAAGGGAACTAGAGCAAAGCTCGTTGCAAAGCAACGAGTGGGTCTTCCTTCCCAGTGATAAGCAAAAGATTAAATGTTTCTGTCTAGATTGTCAACTTTGCTAACATTCACTTTTTCGATTTGTCTCAAAAACCCTTACTTGAATTCTTTAATTTGGTGTGAGCATGAGGTCTAAAGGGTACTCTCTCAACAGCAATCTTGAAATTGTATCCACAACAGTTTAACTTCCAATATTATGACTTTTGATATCGGATATATCATGTTTGTTGCAATCATGTTTGTGAAACGTGTCATACTACAGAAACATAAGTGTTTGCTACATTACCATCTTAAAAATGGCTTTAAAATCATTTAATATACAATATAACTAGGTAAATAAAATAAACAAATTATATAATAATTCAAAAAATTCAAATGTATTTACAAT
The DNA here is from genome assembly GCF_032062105.1 of Saccostrea cuccullata. Classification (NCBI taxonomy): domain Eukaryota; kingdom Metazoa; phylum Mollusca; class Bivalvia; order Ostreida; family Ostreidae; genus Saccostrea; species Saccostrea cuccullata. Next base: position 922 of record NW_026924891.1, read on the forward strand.
AATGATGAACAATCTTCATTAGTTGCAATCAGTAAGTAGAACAATACTTTTATAATAAACGCACAGAAATGTGTTGTGTATGTTTCGAATTTGAAGCTTTCCACTAGCAACTGGTGGTACCTCAATAGGAGTGTAAAATTCTCTAAAAGGTATATTGTGAACATATTACATATGGCCGTGTATTCTTTTTTAGCCGCTTTGGCGGAATGCAGCAATCACTAAATCAAGTACAAAGCTAAAAGTCTTGTACATAAACATAAATAAGAATATCTACGCTAACTTATTCAAAAGTCAATTTCCACCAAATATTGTACAAGCTAAATATAATACATTTACAGCATTAAAGAAACAAATCTCTTTGAAGGTATTGCCCTGCATAAGAACAATTTGAATCCCCTACACAAAGGATGCTCTGTGCCAAGTTTCACTTTGGTTCTGGAAAATGATATTGTGAAATTTTAGACAATGATGATAATGGATAAAACTAGTGCTAATTGTAACGGGGACCGTTACAGATGTTCCCCAAATGCTCCCCAACTCCCTTTTGGTGCCATATTCCCTGTAAGCTTCATTTATTATTTGAGATTTTTAAAGATAAAATAATAAGTATAAGAGTTATCCTTCCTTGATAAGGATCGGATATCCTTAATTTTGGCATGCATGCAACATCCCAGGTGCTACTTATATGGAAAGAAAATGTTAGTATCATGATTTTTTTTTCATTCTGGGGTTTTATTGACTTATTCATTCACTGCACCTATTTCTAGCATTCAGAACTCTGTTGGACTGTTGATGGGTGTCGTTTTCTAGGACTGATACAACCAATATTTTGCTCCATCATAATCGGATTTACAGGATGAGGGAAGGGAAGAATAATATTATTTTTTTTAAATATAGCTTACCTACGAGCAAAACAATGAAACTTTTTAAAATATTCCACATTGTGAAGACAGATCACGCCAGCAAATGGTAGATAAGAGTTCTGCGTGTCTTAGAATTAGGTCATTTTTTGTCCTTCCGGAAAATAAATTGGACATGTCTATTATGTCCATGAATTTCTGCGGTAATAAAGCACAAAGGGATATTCCTAAAATTTGGAAAAACCCTAGACTTTGACAAGCTTTTCTTGAAACTGATTTCGATATTTTTGAAAACCTCAGAAAAATAGATATCTAAGTTGGTCGTGTGATAGTTCAATTATCAGGCAGGTCATATCATTGATCAAGTTATCTTTCATTATACTTGCAGAAAAAAAAACAACGTAATTTGGTCGTGTTCGAAAATCATAAAATTAAGTTCATACGCAAAACCTATACGAACCGTTTAAATCATTCTGATTTCACTAAATCGGTGATATAAGAATTAGAAAGACCACTTGAAAATGTGTTATTCTTCCCAGCACACGTCATGTGTGTGACTCTAAGTTGGGGGGGGGGGGGGGGATTACACCATCCAGTCGTCAGGTGCAAGTGGTATTTTACTGTGTCTACACAATCTTATCTTGGAAAAGAATACATCAATTTTATGGAATGTTAATGAGCCATTGGTGATGTATATTTCACTTTATTTTAGCGATTATATCTGTACAATTCAACTCTAAATAGTACTCGCTTCTTTTGTTACCAACTTGTTTCTCAGTTGATTAACATTTGAAGAAAAAGCATGACCCACGTATAAGTGGGTTATGTCTTTTTCCTGCAATGATTTTAACAGTTAAAAGGTATACAAAATTTTATGGAATAATAATTAATAAGAAACATTGAGTACAAAAAATATTTCCCCAACTTCGTTTGACATCAATTCATGTACAATTCAACTTAAATGAAGTACTGCTTCTTTTGTTTACCAACTTGTTTCACAGTTTTAACAGTTGAATTGAACATGCAGTAAATGTATATCTCTTAAATCTGCAATGATTGGGGAAACAGTTACAGGTACATGCCTTTGTTAATAGAATGTCCTTGGAATCATACATTATGCCTTAAAAGTAAGTACATGAAATAAAATTTTTTTTATTGATACCGTTCATGACATCACATGTATGTTCAAGAACTTAAATGAGCTGCTCAACGAATCTTAATAATTTGAATAAGGCAAAGTCACACTTTAAAAACACCACTAACGAGTGTACATTCCAAAAACAAAATATAATATTTAAAAATAATATTTATTCCATGTAAGATGGTACTTATTTCAGCGTCTGACATGAAAACTAATCAAAATCAACATGTAGAGCAAATTTGAGAGTGTTCATATTTGTGGAACATGTTGTGCAAGTTAAATTTAAACATAGGTAATCAGAGATTACAGAGCTCACCTAACGAATGTTGTCTTTAAGTAAGGCAAAGTCACACAATTAACCAACAAAAAGTGCACATTCCAAAAATGAAAATATTTAAGCAATTTTAATACTTTGAAATAGACCTACATAAAAAATTTAAACTAGTTCTTCTTCATGAAAAGGTAATTAAAATCCAGCATCTGAAGCAAATTTGAGAGTTTTCATCTCTTGATGCAACATTTGTGAAAGTTTGGTTTATACAATGTTATATAAGCCTTATAGGTTTTTGGTAATAGACCTGCACTCATAACTTCTACCTGGTCTATTATCTGAAAAAAAAAATGTATGTCGAATTCAGCATCCGAAGCAAGTCCATTAGTGTGCATCCTAATATGTATCGTCCGTGCAAGTTTGGTCATTAAAGAACTCATAGTTACTTGGAAATGAATCACTCACGAAAAACTTTAACCTATTCACTCAACCAGAAAATGTAGGTCAGATTCAGCATCCGAAGCAAGCCTGGTAGTATGCATCCTTAGATGTATCATCCATGCAAGTTTGGTCAACATAGGGCTTATAGTTACTTGGAAATGAAACCTACACCAAAAACTTCAACCTGTTCACTCAACCGGAAAATGTAGGTCAGATTCAGCATCCGAAGCAAGCCTGGTAGTATGCATCCTTAGATGTATCATCCATGCAAGTTTGGTCAACATAGGGCTTATAGTTACTTGGAAATGAAACCTGCACCAAAAACTTTAACCTGTTCACTCAACCGGAAAATGTAGGTCAGATTCAGCATCCGAAGCAAGCCTGGTAGTATGCATCCTTAGATGTATCATCCATGCAAGTTTGGTCAACAAAGGGCTTATAGTTACTTGGAAATGAAACCTACACCAAAAACTTTAACCTGTTCACTCAACCAGAAAATGTAGGTCAGATTCAGCATCCGAAGCAAGCCTGGTAGTATGCATCCTTAGATGTACCATCCATGCAAGTTTGGTCAACATAGGGCTTATAGCTACTTGGAAATGAAACCCACACCAAAAACTGCACCAAAAATGTTAACCTGCTACAAAAACATTAACCTGGTCATTTCTTTGCTGAAATTGCAGCATCTGAAACTTTGACTGGTACAATGAAACCCACTAGAAACATCTTCTATGCATGTCTAATCAATATAGGACATAGAAGTACTTAAAAAGACTTAACCTTAATGCGACGCCAACACCGAGCCGAGAGTATTACATAAGCTCCCCCAACTTCATTGAGGTGAGCTAAAAATGATACACAGTGTGTTTAAAAATTGTCTTCACAACCAAAAATTGACTTATTTTGACTATGCTGTTTATTCCATGTCACATCCAAACAGATGATCTTCTGGCAAATCATGGTCATGCTTGGTATCAAAATTCAGTATTCAGATGAGTCAAACCTATCCAAAAGAAATTGAATTTTTTAATTTATAATTCTTTTACTAATAAAAAGTGCAATTCATGAGATTATAAATTAGATTATCAAATTGAGAGATAAGATATTGTCACATTTTCTGTGTATAATTTGTAAATTTTAATGTACTCTTTCATCAATTAAAAGAAGTTTACACCAATTAAGGCAGTCATTTATGCTATCCCCTAATAAGACAACATACAAATGCATAGTAATCATGCACTAGTGGGTTTAGGATAATGTGCTAGAGTATTTATGACAACATACTAGCACGAGGTGACAATGTGCTAGCATGTACGTCAGTGATAATATGCCAGCACACTGAATCCAACATGCAGTGAAGCTAACACTCAACAGATTGTTTAGAGTTGTGTTTGCATGATATTTTATTTTGTGTAAACACAGCAGCGTGTTGTTTAAAGCTGCATTGGAGTGGCAGTCCGTTGAAATTAACATGCTAACACACTGCAACTTCACATCATTGGAACACCAGAATTTAAAAACTGGCAAACCAATATCTTATGATTACTAACTAGGTAATTGCAACTGTAAATACTGATTTCATGGTGACAATAATACCGGTAAATCACTGTATATCTGAGAACTGATCAATTATAATAAGGCGTGTCCAGATAGGGCCACTTGCTAAAGCTCAATAGCACTTTCATAACAAGAGGCCCATGGGCCACATCGCTCACCTGAGAAGCTTTGACCATTCTGTTCTTTACCAGATTTCCCCCTTGTTATACATAATGCATCCCCATTCTATCCCACTGATCATAATTTAGACATTTTGAAATCTACACTACCCCATGAACTTTCCATGGGCACATATGTTTCAGCTTTTTTGGCCCAGTGGTTCCTGAGAAGAAGATTTTCAAAGATTTTTCCTATATATTTCTATGTAAAACTTTGATTCCCTATAATGGCCCCACCCTTCCCCCGGGGGTCATGATTCCTACAATTTAGAATTTACACTACCCAAGAATTCTTCCACATAAGCTTCACTTTTTCTGGCCCAGTGGTTTTTGAGAAGAAGATTTTCAAAGATTTTTCCTATATATTTCTATACAAAACTTTTGATTCCCCATTGTGGCCCCGCACTTCCCCCGGGGGTCATGATGTGAACAATTTAGAATCTACACTATACCATGATGCTTCCACATAAGTTTCAGCTTTTCTGGCCCAGTAGTTCTTGAGAAGAAGATTTTCAAATATTTTTCCTATATCTTTCTATGTAAAACTTTGATACCCTATAATGGCCCCACCCTTCCCCCGGGGGGTCATGATTCCTACAATTTAGAATCTACACTATACCAGGATGCTTCCATATAAATTTCAGCTCTTCTGGCCCAGTGGTTCTTGAGAAGAAGATTTTCAAAGATTTTTCCTATATATTTCTATACAAAACTTTTGATTCCCCATTGTGGCCCCGCACTTCCCCCGGGGGTCATGATGTGAACAATTTAGAATCTACACTATACCATGATGCTTCCACATAAGTTTCAGCTTTTCTGGCCCAGTGGTTCTTGAGAAGAAGATTTTCAAAGATTTTTCCTATATATTTCTATGTAAAACTTTGATACCCTATAATGGCCCCACCCTTCCCCCGGGGGGTCATGATTCCCACAATTTAGAATCTACACTATACCAGGATGCTTCCATATAAGTTTCAGCTTTTCTGGCCCAGTGGTTCTTGAGAAGAAGATTTTCAAAGATTTTTCCTATATATTTCTATACAAAACATTTGATTCCCCATTGTGGCCCCACCCTTCCCCCGGGGATCATGATGTGAACAATTTAGAATCTACACTATACCATGATGCTTCCACATAAGTTTCAGCTTTTCTGGCCCAGTGGTTCTTGAGAAGAAGATTTTCAAATATTTTTCCTATATATTTCTATATAAAACTTTGATTCCCCATTGTGGCCCCGCCCTTCCCCTGGGGGTCATGATTTGAACAATTTAGAATCTACATTATACCAGGATGCTTCTACATAAGTTTTAGCTCTTCTGGCCCAGTGGTTATTAAGAAGAAGATTTTCAAAGATTTTTCCTATATATTTCTATGTAAAACTTTGATTCCCCATTGTGGCCCCGCCCTTCCCCGGGGGTCATGATTTGAACAATTTAGAATCTACACTATACCAGGATGCTTCCACATAAGTTTCAGCTTTTCTGGCCCAATGGTTCTTGAGAAGAAGATTTTCAAAGATTTTTCCTATTTATTTCTATGTCAAACTTTGATTCCCCATTGTGGCCCCGCCCTTCCCCCGGGGGTCATGATGTGAACAATTTAGAATCTTCATTATACCAGGATGCTTCCACATAAGTTTCAGCTTTTCTGGCCCAGTGGTTCTTGAGAAGAAGATTTTCAAATATTTTTCCTATATCTTTCTATGTAAAACTTTGATACCCTATAATGGCCCCACCCTTCCCCCGGGGGGTCATGATTCCTACAATTTAGAATCTACATTATACCAGGATGCTTCCACATAAGTTTCAGCTTTTCTGGCCCAGTGGTTCTTGAGAAGAAGATTTTCAAAGATTTTTCCTATATATTTCTATACAAAACATTTGATTCCCCATTGTGGCCCCACACTTCCCCCGGGGGTCATGATGTGAACAATTTAGAATCTACACTATACCATGATGCTTCCACATAAGTTTCAGCTTTTCTGGCCCAGTGGTTCTTGAGAAGAAGATTTTCAAATATTTTTCCTATATATTTCTATATAAAACTTTGATTCCCCATTGTGGCCCCGCCCTTCCCCTGGGGGTCATGATTTGAACAATTTAGAATCTACATTATACCAGGATGCTTCTACATAAGTTTTAGCTCTTCTTGGCCCAGTGGTTATTAAGAAGAAGATTTTCAAAGATTTTTCCTATATATTTCTAAGTAAAACTTTGATTCCCCATTGTGGCCCCGCCCTTCCCCCGGGGGTCATGATGTGAACAATTTTGAATCTTCACTATACAGGATGCTTCCACATAAGTTTCAGCTTTTCTGGCCCAATGGTTCTTGAGAAGAAGATTTTCAAAGATTTTCCTATTTATTTTTATATAAAACTTTGATTCCCATTGTGGCCCCGCCTCCCCCGGGGGTCATGATTTGAACAATTTAAAATCTACACTACCCAAGGATGCTTCCACATAAGTTTCAGCTTTACTGGCCCAGTGGTTCTTGAGAAGAAGATTTTTAATGACTCAACCCTATTTTTGTCTTTTGCTTGATTATCTCCCCCTTGCGAGGGGATATGTCCCTTCATTTTAACAATTTAGATTCCCCTTCACCCAAGGATGCTTTGTACCAAGTTTGGTCAAAATTGGCCCAGTGGTTCTTGAGAAGAAGTCGAAAATGTGAAAAGTTTACAGACGGACAGACAGACAGACGGACAGACGGACGCAAGCAGACAGACGGACGGACGACGGACAAAATGTGATCAGAAAAGCTCACTTGAGCCTGAATCTACACTACCTGAGAATAATTCCATATGAGTTTTATCTTTCCTGTCTCAATGGTTCTTGAGAAGAAGATTTTTAAAGATTTTTCCTATATCTTCCTATGAAAAACTTGGGTCGGCCATTTCGGCCCCACCCTAGCCCCAGGGGTCATGATTTGAACAAACTTGAATCTACACTACCTCAGGATGATTCCACATGAGTTTCATCTTTCCTGGCCCAGTGGTTCTTGAGAAGAAGATTTTTAAAGATTTTTCCTATATATTCCTATGTAAAACTTGGGTTGGCCATTGTGGCCCCACCCTAGCCTGGGGGGTCAAGATTTGAACAAACTTGAGTCTTCACTACCTGAGAATGATTGAACAGGAGTTTAAACTTTCCTAACCCAGTGGTTCTTGAGAAGAAGATTTTAAAAGATTTTTCCTATATATTCCTATGTAAAACTTGGGTCGGCCATTTTGGCCCAACCCTAGCCCTGGGGCTCATAATTTGAACAAACTTGAATAAACACTACCTCAGGATGATTCCACATGAGTTTCATCTTTCCTAGCCCAGTAGTTCTGGAGAAGAAGATTTTTAAAGATTTTTCCTATATATTCCTATGTAAAATTTGGGTCGGCCATTTTGACCCCATCCTTGCCCCGGGGGACAGATTGTGATCAGAAAAGCTCACTTGAGCCTTTGGCTCAGGTGAGCTAAAAAGGTTAAATTTATTCATTCAGCACGAGTAGAATTCCATGACATGTGACCGCGAACTTCAAATTATCTTTATTGGCATACGAATTTTTACACAATTTACAAATAACCATGTCCATCTATAAATTATTTTTGCATGGAGGCCCATCGCCCTTTTTCAGAAAGGAAGAAAAAATTTCAAACTTTAGATCGTGTTGCTCCAAGATATTGATATAATTAGGCGTCAACCTATTCACCATGCACGTTCACATTTTGTTTACCGCCGATTAGAGTGACGTCCCTTTGGTGAAAAAACTGCATATAAAAGTTAAACCTGATCGGCTTAACAAATACGGCATGAAAAATATAGCGATCTATCGATGATAATATTTACAATCGATTGTCGCCGATCTGGGCCTTTAAACGACGATTTTTCGATAGTCGGCGACTATCGTAACAACACTAGTTCTGGAGAAGAAGATTTTTAAAGATTTTCCCTATATATTCCTATATAAAACTCGGGTCGGCCATTTTGGCCCCACCCTTGCCCCAGGGGTCATGATTTGAACAAACTTGAATCTACACTACCTGGGGATGATTCCACATGAGTTTCATCTTTCCTGACCCAGTGGTTCTGGAGAAGAAGATTTTTTAAAGATATTTCCTATATATTCCTATGTAAATCTAGGGTCGGCCATTTTGGCCCCACCCTTGCCCCAGGAGTCATGATTTGAACAAACTTGAATCTACACTTCCTGAGGATGATCCCATATAAGTTTCATCTTTCCTGGCCCAGCACTTCTGGAGAAGAAGATTTTTAAAAAATGCCATTAATTTTTAATAAATTCATAATTATCTCCCCTTGGAAAAGGGTGTGGCCCTTCATTTGAATAAACTTGAATCCCTTTACCTAAGGATACTTTGTGCCAAGTTTGGTTGAAATTGGCCCAGTGGTTTTTGAGAAGAAGATGAAAATGTGAAAAGTTTAGGACGACAACGACAGACAACGGACAAATTTTGATCAGAAAAGCTTACTTGAGCCTTCGGCTCAGGTGAGCTAAAAATACTTTTGCACTAACACAAGTTCGCACCACACGCTGTCACACTAACACACAACACACTGTCACGCTAATACAATTTCACACAACAAAATATCAGGCTAACACGAGTTCACACGACACATTATCATGCTAACACAAATTCACAAACACGCTGTCTCGCTAACACAAGTTCACACAACACGCTGTCTCGCTAACACAAGTTTTAAACAACACGCAGTCTCGCTAATACGACTTCATACAACACACTGTCTTGCTAACACAAGTACACGCAACACACTGTCACGCTAAGACGAATTCACACAACACACTGTCACGCTAACATGAGTTTACACAACAACGCAGTCTCACTAACACGAGTTTACACAATACACTGTCACGCTTACACGAGTTTACACAATACACTGTCACGCTAACACAAAGTCACAAAACAGGCTGTCTCACTATTCACTAACACAAGTTCGCACCAAATGCTGTTGTGATAACACAATGTCATCCTAATACCATTTCAAACAACACACTGTCATTCTAATACCATTTCACATAACACACTGTCAGGCTAACACGAGTTCACACATCACACTGTCACGCTAACACGAATTCACAAAACAGGCTGTCTCACTATTCACTATCACAAGTTCGCACCAAACGCTGTTGCGATAACACACTGTCATCCTAATACCATTTCACACAACACACTGTCAGGCTAACATGAGTTCACACAACACACTGTCACGCTAACACAAATTCAAAAAACATGCAATATCGCTAACACGAGCTCACATAACAAGCAGTCTGCCTAACACGAGTTCACACAATATGCAATCGCGCTTACACGAGTTCACACAACACACTATCTCTCTAACACCAGTTCACAAGACAAATTTTCAGGATAACAAGTTCACACAACACACTGTCACGCTAACATGAATTCACACAACATGCTGTCTCGTTAATAAGAGTTCACACAACACGCAGTCTCGCTAACACGAGTTTACACAACACGCAGTCTCACTGTCTGACTAACACAGGTTTACACAACACGCAGTCTCACTAACAGGAGTTTACACAACACGAAGTCTCATTAATAAGAGTTCAATCAGCACTCTGTCTAGCTAACACGAGTTTACACAACACACTGTCACACTTACACTTTATACACGATTTCACACAACACGCTGTCCTGCTAACACAAGTTTACGCAACACATCGTCAAGCTAAAAAGAATTCACACAACCCACTGTCAGGCTAACACAATTAAGTTCACAAAACACACTGCCTTGCTAACACAAATTCATACAACACACTGTCTCGCTAACACAAGTTCACACAACACACTCACATTGCTGAGTTTAAAGTAAAGGTCTACCCTAATTTGAAGAGGTTTAACACTAACATATCTCTATATTAGTAAAGAGCTTCAAATTTAAGACAAAAACATGTATGCAGTAATGTTCCTTAACATGCATCTGGCATATAAAATGAATGAGACCTTAAAAACCTCACAGTACATGTTTACTTAGCTAAGTAAAGGTCTAAATTGATGCTATTCAACAATATATATCAACATCTCTAAGTATGTGAATGAGTGAAATTCTCAAATAAATATTATAAATCAAAGTATCAATAAGAAGCTGAGCCTTACATCGCAGGTTCCAATCCCATTGCTAAATGCTTTAGACAGGTTACTCCTATGAGACTGCATAAACCAAGATTCTGTGTCACGGTAGGTGTTAGCACAAAATGGATCTCATACTTCTTAAAGGCAATAAGTGCTGAGTACAAGTCTATATTTGCAGCTAATACCATCCCAAGTGGTGGCACCATGAAATGACTGAAAAATGTATGATTAAAGCAAATAAACAAACATTAAACCATTACAGCAGTCTGATCAAACAAAAAAGCAAACTTTCTATTATTACAATTTTTCAAAACAAATTTCTTTTGCAATTTAACTGAGCAATATTTGTCCTTTTTTGTCAGTAAAGTATGATATTAAATAATTAAGACTTTTTGAGAAAATCTATTTATAGCGAGTCCAGACAGCAGCACAAATCCCTGCCCATAATGCGAGCTCTTATGATAAGACCTTGGCAAAAGAAGATTGTGACTTGCACATTGCTCCACACAATTTTTCCGCAGTAATGGCAGTATACTTTGGACCCACAGTGCTTAGCTTCTTTAACATGTTTAAGCTACATTCAAAATTCATTTCTATTTAATTTGAATTAGCTATCCTTACTCATGTTCACATGGAGCTAATGGGATGTAATTTAACGAGCAGTGAATTCATTCGAATTAAACATTTGAATAAACTCTCAGTGTGAACACTGAGCATGGATGCACCAAATGTCAAATGCGGCTTGACAAGCACAATCTAAATTAAAACTAAATAAGTATCTGCCCTCACCCTTATAGTCACACTGTCAATATATAATTAGTTGAATATATTCTGTAACATTAAGTGCAGTTTGAATTATAGAGTATGATCACTATGATAGATAGTAGGACTGTTGAAATTACATCCTCAAATTTAAAAAAAAAATAAATATAAAGCTGTGGGGATTTACAAGGTAAACAGAGAGCGTCTGAACTGTAAAACAGATAATATATCGGTGTGTCTGTGTATTTCTCATAACATCAATGTATGTCACTGTCATGTAATCAGTAGTGTAAATTTTAAGTAATAAAAATATTCTAACCTTCGTTCCAATGGTCCAAGTCAATCATACATTAAAATGTCGCCGTCAGCTCTTTCATCACTCGATACAATTATCACTGGGGAATGATATGATGATCCGAATCCGAAGCAGAGTCAAGAGTGTTCATCCTTGTTAATGTGACTGTCAGAATTTCCTCGTAAACAATTCGCACAAGATTCTTAGAATATATGAATCGGGATAATTCTGCTTAGAATAATGTTCCAGAGAAGTGAAAAAGTACTTCGTAGCTGCAGATTAAATGAGTTTACATGTCTACAAACGGATTCTTTGTTAGAAAATATTCAACTTCACAACTTCAACTTCACAAATCATTCTATTTTCAGTTTGTAAACCATGGCAAACATGTGTCCGACGTCGACTCGAAGGGGCACACTAAAAACGGGATATACTAGAGACCTGACAGTTACATGACGTTTTAATTTTTAATAAAATGGTAATATTGAGTATTTTAAATTACTTATGTACAGACTTTATGACTTTGAGGCATATGCTATACACAAGATCAATTGTTTGGAACAGTTACAGACAAATTTGAATCAGAAAAAAAAAAGATGGATCACTTGTAAATTAATATTGATGTAGAGAAATATAGAGATGAAAGAAAAAATAATTCGCCATTTATAAAGCCTAGTTTATCAAAATTAATAAGAAAATATGTTTAGCTCATCCTGGTGAATGTTCTCAGTAACACAAATTATATGTTTTCAAGCTTTCGCAGATAATTGCTGTACGACTTTATAATTGCTGTAATGAAATAATTCTCACCTTTTGATCTCCAACTAATTACAATTAAATAGTTGAACACACACGCTCAGCAAACGGGCACAATATTAACATTTACGATCCGTTACCTGTGGCACCGCATATTATAAAGTCATGATTTTGAGCATAAAACACATATTTATTGTATGATTAAATAAATGATCTTAATTTATTACAAAATAAATGAAATATTTAAAAAAGAGGGGGAGATGTTTCGCACCAAAATCGGTGCGAATCATCCCGGCGCGAAACATCGCAGTGCGAAACAGAATCGGCGCGAAACATCCCGGATTCGGTCAAATCAGGGTTTAGTACATCGCGTCTTTAGTACCTTCCTATTTCCCACAATGCCGCGCGTTGTTTACAAACAAGCGCGAAAAAATCCTCTAAACTAGGTACTAATTATTGTTGTGTACATCATCACATTTTAAAATTATTTGAATAAAAAGAAAACAAAGAAACACCGAATCAAAACTATATCTTTTAGATGCATCAGCTAAAAATGTGCACATGTATGCAGTAAAGGCTTGGCTGGCTATAGTAGACAACTTGTTCCTGAAAGGTTTCTCACATACATGTACTTGTTTTATAAAAAAAACAATTAAATATAGCTGGAAGTTTATTTCTTTTTATATCAAATGACAAGATTTTATAAGTTCGAAATTATTTCAGTCAAACTTTTTCATAATATACCAATATTTTTAGCTATCAGAAAAAAGCGTGTATGAGCCATTAGCCCCTAATTATAGGGGCCAGCCCCTTTTCGTTAATCAAATATGAAAGCTCTCGTAATTACCCACAACTTTTGTATTATATGTCTTACCAAATTATTCTCGGTTTAAAAGTTATTACACAAAAAGGTGCAAAAATTCAAAGAAAAAAAATTACTAAAATTTGCCGTTTTATAACTTCCAAACTTTAAGAAATCAGCTATATAATTTTATCGTTGTGCACATCTACAATGTATTGGCTACAAGTTCTCCAACTTTCGTGTAAATATCTTATGTCATTTTTGAGATTTTCAGTGGAAACGAGACATCAAAAATTTTCAATTAAAGGGCAATAACTCACAAATAAAGGCATGCATAAAAAAAACTGAAAACAGGTTTAAATAGGTTTAACTACAAACTATCTATCCTGAAAGGACTTAAGCCAGAATGTACAAAAATCCGCCCTGTCATCGAAACGGATGAAACTTTTTCAAACAATGCTCTTAGATTAGTATATTATATAACATTTTATTTTTTAACAATATCTCTTCTAGTTTTATTTTTACAGCTGTTTGAATTTGGTATTGTTCTCAATGTTAATTCTACAACGTCATGACGTTGCCGTTACTTACTTTAACGTCAAGACGTCAATCATATATACTTTAACGTCATGATGTGAACTTAATTAGTAATAAACATATCATATATATTCTAAAGAGGAGAAAATTCAATTATTTTTATATAAATCTCAATTTATCATGGTCTTTTCAAAGAAATTCTGAGGCATGGAAAAGAGTTTAGTGTTTGCTTTTCTTATAGTATGTACTTCTCTAAAGAAAATATATATACTTCATAAGCAGTAAAGCTGTTTACCATTTTACAAATGTAACAGTGTCAGTTTAAAATAATAATAACAACAAAATTATCAGTATCGTAAACATTTGTATTTCTTGCTCCAATAGTATTCATAACAATACATAAAATATTGAAGTAAACTTCACTTTAACATATTTTTAAGGTAAATCATGAAAATACATAAATCAGAAAATGTGTATATGCAAAGTCAAGCTATGCCTTTTTACTGATTATTGCTACAATATCGCACCCGACATAAATCTCACACATGAAATTATTTAAGGAATGAATTTAATAGCTACCCATTTCATACGGTATAAACTGGGTTGGGGCAGTTTACGCTTTATAAACCGCGAAGCGGTTTATAAAAAAGCGTAAACTGTTCCAACCCAGTTTATACCGTATAAAATGGGTAGCTATTAAATTCATTGCTTATAATTTAATTTTCATTCATTTGATGTAAGAAAAAAAGAATATTGTTCTGACAAAATGACTTCAAATTGTACAAAATTTGAATGTAACGTCAGGCGGATTGATACGTTTTTGACGAAAGTCATTGTGACGTAGGCAACCCATTTTATACGATATGAAGTAAATTTTTTATCCAATCAAATACAGCGTTACAACCAGAATTAAATTATAAACAGGTAAATTGAAAAATAACACTCTACATGCAGAGTGGCCCAATTTCTGCATCCGACTTAAAACTCACACATGAGATTATATACAGGCAAATTGAAAAATAACACTCTACATGGGATTATAAACAGGTATATTGAAAATTGATACTCTACATGCGGAGCGGCCCAATTTCCGCATCCGACTTAAAACTCACACATGAGATTATATACAGACAAATTGAAAAATAACACTCTACATGGGATTATAAACAGGTATATTGAAAAAATAACACTCTACATGCGGAGCGGCCCAATTTCCGCATCCGACTTAAAACTCACACATGAGATTATAAACAAGTAAATTGAAAAATAACACTCTACATGCAGAGCGGCCCAATTTCCGCATCCGACTTAAAACTCACACATGAGATTATAAACAGGTAAATTGAAAAATAATACTTTACATGAGATTATAAACAGGTATATTGAAAAATAACACTCTCCATGCAGAGCGGCCCAATTTCCGCATCCGACTTAAAACTCACACATGAGATTATATACAAGCAAATTGAAAAATAACACTCTACATGGGATTATAACCAGGTAGATTGAAAAAATAACACTCTACATGCGGAGCGGTCCAATTTCCGCATCCGACTTAAAACTCGCACATGAGATTATAAACAGGTATATTGAAAAATAACACTCTACATGAGATTATAAACAGGTTAATTAAAAAAAATAACACTCTACATGTGTAGTGGTCAAATTTCCACATCCGACTTAAAACTCACACATGAGATTATAAACAGGTATTTTGAAAAAAAACACTCTACATGAGAATATAAACAGGTATATTTAAAAAATTACACTCTACATGCGGAGCGGCCCAATATCCGCATCCGACTTAAAACTCACACATGAGATTATATACAGGCAAATTGAAAAATAACACTCTACATGGGATTATAAACAGGTATATTGAAAAAATAACACTCTACATGCGGAGCGGTCCAATTTCCGCATCCGACTTAAAACTCACACATGAGATTATAACAAGTAAATTGAAAAATAACACTCTACATGCAGAGCGGCCCAATTTCCGCATCCGACTTAAAACTCACACATGAGATTATAAACAGGTATATTGAAAAATAACACTCTACATGAGAATATAAACAGGTATATTTAAAAAATAACACTCTACATGTGTAGTGGCCAAATTTCCACTTCCGACTTAAAACTCACACATGAGATTATAACCAGGTTAATTGAAAGAATTACACTCTACATGCTGAGCGGCCAAATTTCCGCATCCGACTTAAAACTCATACATGAGATTATAAACAGGTAAATTGAAAAATGATACTCTACATGCGGAGCGGCCCAATTTCCGCATCCGACTTAAAACTCACACATGAGATTATAAACAGGTAAATTGAAAAATGATACTCTACATGCGGAGCGGCCCAATTTCCGCATCCGACTTAAAACTCACACATGAGATTATAAACAGGTAAGTTGAAAAATAACACTCTACATGCAGAGTGGCCCAATTTCCGCATCCTACTTAAAACTCACACATGAGATTATAAACAGGTAAATTGAAAAATAACACTTTACATGAGATTATAAACAGGTAAATTGAAAAATAACACTTTACATGAGATTATAAACAGGTATATTGAAAAAATAACACTCTACATGCTGAGCGGCCCAATTTCCGCATCCGACTTAAAACTCACACATGAGATTATAAACAAGTTAATTGAAAAATGATACTCTACATGCTGAGCGGCCCAATTTCCGCATCCGACTTAAAACTCACACAGCAGATTAAACAAGTAAATTGAAAAAATAACATAATTTTTTTAAAAACATTATATACAACAGATACAGTGTATATAAAATAACAATGAATAAAATACAATTAACATTAACTAACTGTTCACTCCTCGGGAACACTTTCACAGCTACTGTCATCACTGTCAGACTCGTCCAAAGCAGGTGGGATGTCAGCTGCATCAAGGACATGCTCACTCCAGTCACGCACACCATATGTCCTTTGTTCATGTCTTCCTTTTGCCAGGTACCAAATGATGGCTGCTATGTGAGAGCACATGCCTACAACTCTGGCACCCGCTCTGCAGGTACAATACCATGCCTCTACAGAGTAATCAGAATACTCAATCCAAACTAAATACTGCTTTGATGATGTGTGCCGACTCTGAATTTTCACCTTTAGGAGCCTATCATTTTCTTTATGGAAGAAAATATCACATCCTCCCTCAATGTGTTCTTGAATATAGCTACGAGAGAGCTTCAATTGATAGGTGCCACAAGTCAAATTCCGCAACTGATCCTCATCGAACATGGGGAAATTCTGAATTTCACATTCAAGAACTGTTTGCCATTGAGTAGATCTTCTGTTAAGTCCATTCTCTTGAACCATTCGTTTGAGATTATTCACCTATTAAGAAAGCCATACGCATGTAATTATAACTTATATGCTGATGTATTCAAGGGAGATGAGCAAGATGAAATTTAAAAAAGTTAAATGTATTCTTAAATGCAGATTTTTGCAGCTGCTCAATTACTAGTACATTAAGGTATTATACAATAAATCAATTGTGCAACTTAAATACCTGTTTGGACAGATAGAGCATTTTTGCTGCCTCTGCATCATCAGCCTCAGTGTTGTTGCTTTTACTCAGGGGTGGAGAGAATCTGTTTGAGAGTGCGCAAACTATCCTGACATAGTCACCGATGAAGGGAATTTGATTAGTGGGTAGTGTCTTGTCCAAATATCGCCACCTCTTGATGCGTGCGTTTGAAGATTCCACTACCCATCTGACCTAAAAAATATTTTTTCAAAACTTATTCATAGTAATATATATTTTCACAAGAAATTGTAAATAACTTTATTGTGAGAATTTACATGTTATTTACCTTTGTTACAAGTCTGCTCATATTTGCATCATCAGTGGTCATTTGGTTTTGTCCCTTGAGCAGAAATCGGGGCATTTCTGCCTGGATTCCAAGATCTTCAAGCAGAGGCAAAGCATCTCTGAACCCGCGGTCAACAATAAAGATGTCGTCTTCACTTAGCCAGCTCCGAATATCTTCAGCATTTGTTTTGATGATGTGTTGGAGAATTGATGCATCATTGTTTTTATTATCAGCAAGGTATGGTCCTAAGATTGAGACAAAGTAACCAGTAGTAGTTACGATAACCATAGGCTTGATTAGTGGTCTCCCCTTGTGGATGCTGTAAGAACGTCTTTGGTAGTGGAAATTATTGCTCTTAGCTGTGTATATGTAAGTGCCATCCAGTACCAATATGGCCTGTTTCTTCTCGATGTTACCAAACAATGTCTGTGCTAGCTGTCGTGTATGGTCTTCGATGACTTCCTCTCTTCTTATGTGTTCAAACCCAAGATGGTGTGGCACAAAGCTGATCATCAATGCTGCTCTTACAGCACTAACAGCCCTCCTCAAACTGGATTTGGAAGTTTGGAAAAGTGTTGACAGTATTTGATTTGACAAGCCAGTCTTTAATTTGCACAGG
Source organism: Saccostrea cuccullata (assembly GCF_032062105.1). Classification (NCBI taxonomy): domain Eukaryota; kingdom Metazoa; phylum Mollusca; class Bivalvia; order Ostreida; family Ostreidae; genus Saccostrea; species Saccostrea cuccullata. Next base: position 19,089 of record NW_026924891.1, read on the forward strand.
AATATGGCAACAGATTTTCTTACACTCCTAGACGGTGTTGGTTTCACTTCATCTTTCACAGCGTCACATATTGTATGGAAATCTTCCTTGTTGAGTCCCAGCAAAGACAAATAGTCTGTATCGGTCAGAGTCGTGGTGTCATCAAAGTCCAAATAAGACTTGTCATGTTTATGACATAAAACACGCATCTCTTGAAGTAAACTTAGGATGGTAGTTCTGTTAACAAATGCATTGTCTGTCGTCGGTAATTGCTGAATTGCATCAGTTGTGAAGCGTTCATTTTCCACATGACCAGGACAACATCTATTTCCGGATGGAATTAATACATTGTGTTCAATAAAAACAGATGTGCGGCATTCTGGTGACACTACTATCAATTTGGGCCCTGGTTTCTTACAAACGATACAATAGGCATGAGTCTTTGCAGTGGATTTTAGGTGCAAGGATACAGATGGTGGACTGGAGAGATGTTTTCTGTTGTCATTTGTTTCGGACGCTGGAAATTCCCTGTGAATTGTGGTAGAGCAGGGTGTTGCAGATGATTTACGGCATGAAACATCTCTGTAATAATTGCTTCTACATTTGCTGCAGATGACAGAATTTTCCCTTCCTTCCACCATAAACCTTTTTCTTAAATATTTTCTTATGCCTTTGTCAAGATGCCTCCTTTCATTGGGTTTTGTTCTTTTAGAGCACAATACACAGTTGAAGTATTCTGTTTTGTGTCCTGGCATTATCTGAAATTAAATACAAGAACATTTACATTTTATAAATTATTATCCAGGCTAATTATGAAAAATAATTCGTTTTACCTTTCCAACTGAATAAAATGATTTTTTTTTTTTTACTGCCATAATTATACCCCCGCTTGAAAAACGGGAGGGTATATAGTAATCGGTATATCCATCCGTCTGTCTGTCTGTCTGTCCGTCTGTTATGCTTTGGGGTATCCATCTCTTATCCACAACTATAGCTCCTCTCATACCACTGAAGGAAATTTAATGAAACTTTCACAGAATCTTTATTACATATTGCCATTCTGCACCTCCTATTTTACTTTTTGATCTGACATATATTTTTGATTTTCCAGAGCAAAACATGGACACTGCCATTATATTCATATGGGAGGCGCGGGGTATCATTTAGTGAGCTCATTGCTCACAGCCCAAATGAAAAAGAAATCTAACAAAATACTTTCAAAATATCTTCAAAACACTACCAAATCATACTTTTATATTTTCTTAGTATGTTTTGAAAGTGTTGCATTTAACGAAACATCAATGCTATACTTTACAGGATGGGGTGGCATGGTATTTTGTTAATGTTTCATTACAATGTTGGTGTTTTATTAATGTTTCATTACACTCTGCAGAATGAAATTGCATTTTGAAAGTGTTTCATTATACTTGTCTGCATCAAATTAATATTTTGTTAGCATTTCATTTGATTAACAGACATGTTAAGGGTTGACTTATCTAAGAGCAGTAAAATCTTCCAAGAACAACTTATCTATTTATATCCTGTGTTACTAGTTTTGCGCCAATTTTCAAACCACCAGCACTAGGTCAGAGAGAAACAAAGAGATTGGTGAAGGGACATGTAAAGTGTTAGTATATATATTGATCCCTGATTGGAAAAAGCAAAATCAGGATGAATCTGGATATAACAGAGGTATTTATTTATTGCATGACATAAAGTTCTTTTAAACTGGACTACATGCAGTTAAACCTTCAATCTGTGAATGTGGATGTGTATATGGCCTGTTTTTATTGGGTTTTTGTTCATTTTAAGATTGATCGACCTTTAATCCATATACTACCCAGCTTAATTAGATCAGTTTTAAGCACTGGGTTAAATGAATTATAATTATACTTGAAAATTCTTTGAAAATGTATGTGAATGGAGAAATGGTCATTGGATTGAGAATTATATCTCTTACACCAAAGGATTTCACTGCAGAGAATGATTGATATAAGAGAGTGATCATGAATCGAACTTGGTGTTTTTTAATGTTGGAATGGTGTGCTATTGTCTATTGAACAATAATGTCAAACCTGGAATTCAAAATACTGTGAAACAAGATGTTTATACATGTAATGTTTCAATATAAGACTGTGTTTAGATGTTTTCAAAGACTTGTGAATTTGCTAATTATAATTTTAAAAATTCAAATTTAGTGGTTTATTGATGATTTGTTACTTATGCTTTGTTAGTATTTTGTTAGAGTGTTTTGTTAGCCTCATTTGCATGTGATTTTCTATACTAATGGAATACTATCAAAACACAGTGTTTTGTTAGTAGTTTGTTAGAGTGTTTCGTAAGTATTTTGTTAAAGCGTTTTGTTAGTAGTTTGTTAGAGTGTTTTCAAAGTAACTTGTTATAGTGTTTTGTTAGCTCATTTGCATGTGATTTGCTATACTATCAAAACACTTTCAAAACATATGTTTTGTAAGTAGTTTGTTATAGTATTTTGTTTCCCCCTTTTTTTCATTTGGGAGTACCTCTAGTTTATTTTAAACTACAGCCAAAATGGCTGATTAAATCTTTTGAAAATATCTTCTCCATCTCATCCAGATTAGAATTACAATAAAAATTTCATCCCATGTATGCTCAGATTCATGGACTTACATATTGTTAAAACTTTGCCTGAGGAAGGACATGAATTTTTACATCATTCTACAAAAATTGTCTTCTTCCTCTGGGAATACTTTAAAGATATTTGATTGAGTTTAACCACCTCAAATACTGTTGCTTTATTTTTGTTTTATAAATCCTTTAAAACTATTAAGTTCTTACTGTGGTTTTCTACAATATATACTTCTTTTCATTATATTTTAAATATGCACACGCCTTGAAATCCACCCCCCATTTCAGCAATTTATATTTAATTTATGAACAACAATAAAAAAGTTGCAGAATTATAATAATAAAATTGATTTTGGCTGTTTATTATTTTAAAATATTTACTGCTATTTATATTCTAATGAATTTGCTTAAATATGCTATTATTTGCATTGTTGTTTATTTTATTTTAAGAAAAAATCATTATTAAAGAAAAATCATTAAAAATATATTTAAATAGAACGTGAATTTTTCAAAGAGAGGTAACTCATGAAAACAAAAACAAAACACCCCCCTGATGTTGAATATCTGTGTTAATGTGTCTATTTTTTTTGTAAATTATGACTATTAAAATATAAATTAATATTTTTACATTGATATACTAGTATTGTCTTGTGAACATGGTAAATATGTGCTGTACTTTTATTTAAAAAAAAAGAAGAGGGGATACAGACTGACATGTTCCAGTGTTATCATTGCTTATCATATTGGTGTGAAATTTAAAATGAACTTACAAGATACTCATATGGCTAACGTTACATACAGATTTGAATAAAATCTTAATTTAGACTTATGACGATCTTTTTTGCATCTCAACCATACGTACTACAATAAACTTTGATATAGATATGCATTATTGCATACCTGACAGTAGAGGCCCTTAGTCCGAAAAATCTGACGTTTTCCTGGCTTTTTTACGATCTTGATAGTTTACATACCAGGAATAGTCCGATTTCTTGGCTTTCTTTACGATCTTGATAGTTTACATGCCAGGAAAGTAAAATATCAAAATCGTAAAAAAGCCAGGAAAACGTCAGATTTTTCGGACTAATCTGACAGTAGATCACACTGCAGACGACATATGGGTCAAGCGAGCGGTCCATGTATTATCAGCTCAGAATCATCCTATTATATTGATGCATGTGTATTTTAAAGCTTACTTTACTTTTTTGTTTAGAAGAATATAAAAGATACTCACCACAACAAAGTCATGTAAACTTCTCTATCTTCAGTAGATTGTAACCTGCATTCCGGATAGTCAGTTATTTTATCACATCGGGATCGGAAATTCCCCTTTTTTACAGACGCAAGTTTTATATCGAGTGGATTTTATATCCTTTAAAATTTATTTACGGCCTCAATAAATTATTAAAAAATAAATCATTTAATATGACTAATTAAGTTTAACATCTATTTCTACTAGTCCGTACTGAGAGAAAAAAAAAATCCGGAAATTATCTTTTACACAAGTCAGGCATCAAAGTACTGAAAAGTATCATTTAAGTAGGGCGCCACACGTGAACCATCAAAAACCAAATGAATTTTGGAATAACATGTATCATTTTAACTGTGTTTAAAATTTCATCATGGTTCAAGGTTGGCGCCTACAAAAAATCGCTGTAAAAAGGTCTAAATTTCTTTGAAACTTGGTATTTTTGCATTACCGCATCCGGTTTTGATGTTTATAATAAAGCACGCGCTGTTTCCTTCCCAAAAATCAAGACGGCGACCAAAGGTTTAACACCTAATAAATATTTGGCCAAAGTTTCGCTGCTTAATAATGAAGTTTGATTTTCAGGAATTGACAGGGCCAAATCATACAGATTTTGGCGTTAGTTCTTTCATAATGATCAGTCCAAAGGTCTTTGAGAAATCGCCTGTCAAAAGTCGAGCGGGAAAAAAAAAAGAATAATAAGAAACAATAGAATAACAGTAGGGTCTTCCGAAGGAAGCGGAAGACCCTAAAAAGAAACCGAACGAAAACAAAAAGGTCTTCCGTTGGAGACGGAAGACCTTAACTAGATACGATCTCGTTGCGAGCAACGAGTGGGTCTTCCGTCCGATTCTTGATAAGATGAGATAAGATTTTGATTGAGAATTTCATTCTAAAATAATAATAAAGATTGTGAAGAAGAACGATTTTCCCTCCATAATCTGTAAACAGACATTGAACATAAAGACAAAAAAATTCTACTTATGTCCCTCACGGCCCCTAATATTAGGGATCAGCCCTTTTTTCTTCATATCATCTTAAAGCCCTCGGGATATTGAACACTTTTTGTTCAAAAACTATTTAGAGATTCTCTTTCGTTTTCGAGTTATTTGAAAAAGAAATATTTTGGGGCCAACCTTTCAACTCCTTAATGGGGACATTTAGCGAAAAATGAAAGGTTGCATGTTGTTCAGAACATTATTTTGAACATCTTTTGTTCAATACTACTTATAAAAATATTTCAAACTTCTGAGATATAAAGCGTCAAAGATTTAGCATTCTGGCCCCTTGTGGCCCCTTGTGGCCCCTTATTATGCACCATACGACATTCAAAAAATAA